>NC_068972.1:11394382-11396882 GCF_016808095.1 Vigna angularis | reverse complement strand
TCCTACCCATAGGGCAATCACGTTCATAGTGGCCCTCCTTGTGGCATCGGTTGCACCTCCGAAAATTAGTCCTATGGGGACATGAAGACAAGTAGTGCGGACCGCCACATTCATAGCATCTCACGTTACTCAAAGATGACGACTGGCTTGGCTGTACAGAAGGCTGAGAAGATCTTCCGGAACTACGAGAAGAAGAAGATCTGGAGTATGGTGTCATCCTGAAACTGGACCCGCCTCTAGACATGGCTGGTCCCCCAACCCTCAGTGGCTGGACCTGACGACTCGGGTATCCCTCAGCTTCTCTCTTCGTCTTCTCCATATCCCTAGCCATCTCCACAAGAGCTGGAAACTCCCTCAGACGGTGACCTCTCACCAGGAGCTTGATGTCACCGCGCAACCCGTTTTCAAAACTTGCGACATTGCCACTCTTCATCCACTTTCATGTTCATGGTGTTAAATCTAAGAAGATGTTTGAAACGATCAGTATACTCAGATACCGACATATTTCCCTGCACTAGCTCCAAAAACTCCACTTCCTTAGCATATCTAAGAGTGTCAGGGAAGTATTCCTTATAGAACTTCTTCTTAAATAAGTCCCATGTGATAGGGGTTCCAGTTCCCTCTAAGATCATCCGTGCACTGCTCCACCAGTGGCTTGCCCCTCCAGTCAATAGATACTCAGTATAGGACAACCTGTTTTCATCAGGACACCTCTTGGCGTTGTAGACTCTCTCCATATCACGAAGCCACTGATCGGCTTCATCTGGTGAGCACTTGCCATCAAACTTGGCGGGATGATGCTGCAAGAAATTTTCCAAACTCCATTCTTGAGTTGGAGCAGCCGAAAAAGAAGGACCGGTGGGAATCCTGCCACTAGTCATCACATCCAAGAACTGCCTTTGGGTGGTATCGGCCGACGCTCTGGCGTTCTCAGCAGACACTCTTGCAGCTTCCAGATTCTGCAAGGCTATGGAATTCTGCTGAACTAGTGTAACATTTTGTTGTTGCAACGCCTGAAGCACAGCATTCAACATCTGATTAGAGTCAGACGGATCGACATCGGAGGGAGGAGGAGATCTTGATGCCATCTTCTGTTCAGAAAGAAAGACTATCAGTCCAACTTAACCAACACAACTCCCAACACGAAACCAGAGCACACAAACATAAACGAATCACACCCACAACCTACAGGTTTCTAAGGAAGAACTGCTCTGATACCATTAATGTAACATCCCATCTATATAATAGCCAATATTATATATTAAAGATGTTAACATCCAAATATAGAGAACAGTCGGAGTATGACGTGTAATAAAATGTGAAATTACAGTCATCCAGAAATAAAAGAAAACGGAAATTCAAACTTAAATAGTTTAAAGAGTTGAACACTAGACGTGTTCAGATGGGAAATTCTAAGAAGACTACTCCGCAACATCAGCAACCTCCAGCTCTTGCTCCAAGGGACCTCTTCGACAACATCTGCTCCCATCCAAGTAGATGATCATCGCCAAAGAAAAAAAATACCCAAACAGCACATAACAAGAAAAATGCAAGGGTGAGCTAGATATAGAAACATGTTATACATATGGCATAGGTAAATCATTTAATCATACATAGATTCGTATCAAAGAACAATTAGAGCATACTCACTAAACCACAATTCACCTACTTACACGACATGCAAAAGTCATTCAAACAAGGTAGACTAACATTACAATACTTATTACTTTATACCCCGACTTGTTACTTTATAAACCGACTCGTCGGACTAGAATGTATGTAGAGCTGGGGCGGGTTGTGCACTTGTGATGGTCCCTACTGCTTTGCAAAGCCATTGCCGAGGGGTTTCACCCGACCATACACAAGGTTAGTCGTTACCGCGGAATAGACCTCCAGTGATAGCGTCTACCTGGGACCTCCCTCTACTCCCACCACACGCGTCAATCCTCTCTAAGTGAGAATGAAAGACCGTTGGAGTGTAGGGATAACCCCCCATATGGAAGCCTCTTACATTCATTCTATACAGTAACCGATCCCACCGAGAGATCTTAATTTCCGATTCAATCCCACCATTTAAAAATCATGATATTTCTTTGGAACCATGTGCCTCATAAACCACCATATTATCCAACAATTCCAACATATTTCATACATTCACATAATTCATGTCATAGATAATATTCCAAACATTGGTACACATAATTCAATCCAAAAGCAAAGGAAATTAAAATTCAACATAATTGTAAAATACTATTTGGACGAGCACTATTCACTGGACACTATTTGGACGAACGCTCACTCACTGTTTGGACGAACGCTCCACATGCAATTAAGGACGAACGCTCAACTATTCGGACGAACGCCAACTATTCGGACGAACGCCAACTATTCGGACGACGCCAACTATTCGGACGAACGCCAACTATTCGGACGAACGCTCACTCTCTGTTTGGAGGAACGCTCCTTGCAACTCAAGGACGAACGCTCACTATTCGGACGA